>NW_017670900.1:382385-393278 GCF_001879085.1 Nicotiana attenuata | reverse complement strand
CTTCAACCCCCCCCCCCCCCCCGACCCCCTCTAGCTAAACGTTAAGAAGGCTAGCTGCTTCTTATCTCTATGTTTGATCTCTTCCATCTCTGTTTGGTCCATTCTCACCTATATTGAAGAAATGTGTGAACCCTGTAGAGGCTGAAAAGGGGTGAAGGATCTTACTCTCAATTAGGCTTTCCAAGACTCCATTCTCCCATTGAATAAGTAAAAGCCCTGTTAGCCTGGGTGAAGATGCGTGCAAAGAGCAAGGATAGAAGCTCCTTTAACTCTGCCCGACACTCGACACGGGTTAGCTCTCTAAATGTGTAGAGCCTAGTGCTAGTTGGGAACTTCTAGGCCCCTTAGCCACAGGATCACTTCATCTCTTGTGCAAGTGTTTCCACCTGTCTTTCATATTAATTTTACATGTCTGTGTTAGAGAATCCAGTCTTGGCATATCTTTCATTTGTGCATAGTAGTTTAAGGAAGTAAGTTTCTTTTAATAGTATGACTCAATTTTCTTACTCGTGGCATGTGTAACAGATCATGATTTCTTGCTTTGTGAAGACTTCTTATTTTGAAGAGTACTCCCGAGTGAAGGTACGAGTTTTATCCCTTGGTTCAGTGAAGCAGTCCTGAGTCTGACTTTGTAAATTGGTATAAAATCTTTGCTTACAGTAAATCTAGTCAACCATTACCATACATTAATTAATTTATATGTAGTCATGTATAAGCTCTTTTTCTTAGTGCCCAGTTTTAGATGGGTCTTCAATACTATATCGCTTTATGCAGCCACAATTTCTCTTCTACCATCTGTTCGGCAGTTCCTCAGGTTACTATTGCCAGAAGTAACTAAAAAATTCTATAATCACCTTTAGTATCTTTAATTATTTGATTCAAGCTTTAGTATAGGTTTGTGGGGTATACATTCAATCTGCTTCTATGTCGAGGCCTTTTCTTTCATCTCCATCTGTGGTGTGTGTATGTGGCAGTTGAGGTCCTGAGGTCTATCAGGATTATAGTAACTTCCTGCTAATGGTTCCATCAACTTTCGGTTGCAGGAAGTTATATTGCTGGATCTGCTTCGAGTAATCAGCCATCATCGTGCTCGACTTGCCACACCTCTCCGTACTGTGCAGAAAACATATCGTGAACCTGATGCGGATGATGTACCCTTTGCTGATTCCATTTTCTCTCGTGACCGTCCTAATCGCCCATTCTTCCTTATTGAGCCTTCTTATAGGATCAATAATGACGATAAAACTAAGGTTTCTGCCGGTTCAGTACAACCTGATGAAGAAAAAGATGGAAAGGCTGAAGCACCAAGTACATCACAGGCTGCTGATGATACAAATGGTTTGCCATCAAAGCCTGCTGAGAAAGAAGTTGTTAAGGTCTCGTCAGCATCAAATGCTAATGTCGATTTAAAAGTAGCAACTTTGTCTTCAGATGGAAAAACACCAAAACAAGGATTGACTAGTCCAGTTAAAAGCAACTCTGAGAAAAACCAAGTTGCTTCAGCAACTGGGGAACCACCAGGTTTGACATCAGATATCAACATTGAGAAGACAGATGTGGCATCTGCTGCTTCACAGGCACAACAAGATGCTGAAAGACCAATTTCAACACCTTCTGTGGGAAGGCCCATGTTAGAAGATAACATTGTTCTTGGTGTTGCACTAGAAGGGTCAAAACTAACACTTCCAATTGAGGAAGAAACGACTTCACCCTCTCCCTCTCCAGCATTTTCCGACTCAGAACCAAAGGAGTTGGCTGCCTGCCGGAATGGGAATAGCTCAACCAGCTCAAATAAAGATAAGATGGATGATCAGATGGCTGAAGCTCCAAGTGCACCAAATGTCCAAAAAGAACGCGAAAAGTGATCATTGTTTGTGGGTTCAACAATGTGCATTAATGCGCTAAGGCTGTTTTTTAGAGCTTGCATTACGCACAATGTAAATTTTCTCATGAAATTCCATTTATGTACAATTGTGGAGCAATAGTTGGCTTGTATTTTAGCATTTTGATAATGATCAATGAAGGCTAGTGCAACTAACTTTTAGCTTAAAGCTTGGCGTGACCATCTACTGACTTTAGATTGGTTTGTTGTACCAGGAACTCCAGCAGTTTTGGAGTGAAATTTGACTACAGTAAGATTGAGCTTATTCTAGTGATGGTTAAAACCCTATTAAGAAAGTTAAGAAGCTAATTCTCGTGTCTGAATTCAGAAAAGGAAAAAGAAAAGAGAAGTGGAAAGTGAAAAAGAAGGAAAAAACGAAGAAGGGATGGTGATTATTGAGAAAATTTTTGCATTGACATCAAATATATAGTGATGACGTATTTGTTTACCAGCTAAGATCATTCAAAATCTCGAGTTTTCCCATTACACCAATCTCTTCTTCGCAGATATGAAAATTATCTAGAAAATGAATTTTGCTAGACAGCTCATTAGTAAAATCTTCTGCAAGATTAGTTAGTGTAATTGATGAGTAACAATTTAGTACTTAAAAAAAAATTCTCGGCCCCCCATATTATACCACTTAGTATTGTATGAACATACGTGTGTATGAATTAAATTATACTTGGAGATATAGCCGCTGCGGCTCCTCAAGTTGATTTTGTTTAGCCTGCAAGTTAGATTTCTATAATTGTAGTTACCAGGCTGTCTTTAAAAGCATGAAATATGATTAGAGATAAAATAAATACTAATATCAGAACTGCAACTGTTAAAGTGACTTCAGAAGACTTCTGCTTGGGTCATATGGATTATTGAACCAATGTTTTCTTGCACAATGGCTGGTGAATCTAGTTCATCTTTGAGCTCGGCAACAGTTTATCCAGCCCTTTCTGCGAATCATGTACAGAGAGTTAAGACTCTTTCCTTTTTCTAACTTCGGCCACTGCATACTACATAAAAGAAAATTTATCCTAATGCACTGACTAGCCATAATAGCAAATGTTTGAGGCTAGCTAGAATGAGGAGACTACGCTGTTGTATCCTGGATATGGTCAACCAAAGATCCTATTTTGGTGTAGTGAACACAATAATATAACAAAGTTACTTGTGAATATCACGTTTGATAAAATCAAAGTCTCCAAAGGGTGTCAAAATTAAGCTTTACACATGCAATCAGGAGCGGGGTAAGTATATATTGACTGTTTTTCCTTGCGTAGCCGCATTTGCCCTTGTCTATTCTTGTGACCCTGCTGTACTGCACGCTGGAATTCGGACCACTCCATAGTCTTGTTCAGAAAGAGCTTGCCTAGCAATGTCATGTTTGGTCTAATAGTCTTAAGATTCTTGTATGCTCGATGCCCCAACTGAGAGTTGTTAAAATGCCATGCCATATCAGTCTCAAAGCATAATCAAGATTAAGATAGACTAGAATCTAGCAATTAATAAGAAATTCTGATATACAATTTAATTACCAGTGCATTGTGCATGTTGCCGGGAGAAGCAGAAATGAATATGTCGCTCTGCATGCTCACATAATAATCCAGAGCAGCTAATAAAGAAGCTTTTCCTTCCACTTCGGATAATTCATGAGAAGCAGCAAGGCTTTTCTTGTCCTCCATAAATGGGAACAACTGGCGAAGAGCCGATATCCTTGCTTCTCCACCGTAAACCTGATGAAAATGGGAAAAGTTTCAAAGAGTGCTTAAGCTGTTATTGACAATGAAACACTATTCTTTTTAATGAGATAAGTAATATCATTGTTAGACACCTTGTGGGAAGCAAGATATAGCCGTGTGCTGTTGTTAAATCCCAAGGCTGTCAAAAGGAGTCCTATCTCTTCAGGAGTTAATGGACAACGCCCTTGGCCTCTTAACTCCTCATCTGTGAACTGGGAGTTAAGAACTCTCCCTTGCCAAAGTACTTGGCGATATTTTGCAAGAGCAAGTTTCTCAGCTTTGCCGCCACCAAAGTCACAAGCTGAGTGAGCAGCCATATCCTGCTTAAAAGACATTTTCCAGGCAATTAAAATCCAAGTGTATTAAACAAATAATTGTCGTCTTGTGCAAAAGCCTTTCTATTTGTTTCCATTAACGGATAGGTGGATCAAAATCGAAGGTATCCAAGTGAATTTTAGTGAAACATGACGGGTTTTAACTTTCTTAACTTGGAGATGTGTATAAGCATATTTGACCAAAGTGGCTGACAGATAATTATACCAAGTGGCCTTTAATTTACTGAACCCTCATATAATAATGTCTTTAACTAGCATAGACATGGAACATCGACATAAACACTGATACAGTGCAATACGCTCATAGTTGTCACAGGAGGAATTAAAAAGCCCAAGAACACAGACTCGACTTCAAGCATAGTCTAAACTATGATTGTAAGAATGGAATTGAGTCAGCAAGGTAGAAGATAGTCATACTTTATCAAAGCGAAGATGCAATACAACATACTTTCCAGCTCCTGCTCTGTCATTTTCCATATCGTAGAAGTGTGTAGCACTTGATGCTTTATTCATACTAGGAGGGCTACGCAGACGACTGACGAGTGTGTCGCCTAACGTTCTGACATGGGGAACAAAAACTAGCGCGTTAAAGTTGACCTTACAACGCAGATGCTGGATGTCTGAAGGTAGGTTGTCAAAAGCCAAACGATGAGAGAATGGAGCAATAGCTACAATCCCATAGCTGGAAGAAAGAAGCGAGTTAGTCTTGTTGTGAGTTCAAGCTTTATTTTTAATCATACAAAGAGAAGTCAGAAGTAGGTTTCAATTGTTGAAGGCAGAGTGTTCCAGTTAAATCAAGCAATCTACAAAAATGCATCTGGTAATGAGAATGTGTTAGCTGGCAAAAATGAAAATGTATAAAACGGTGGACATTTCAGTAGTACCTCTGCATTACAGGCAGAACATTCTCCAGGTACCATGTAGCAGAAGCATGTACAGGCGCTGTCTTAATTCTAGTAGCTCGTATGCCTGTTGCATAGTATTCTCTGGTACTCCAGGAGTACTCACTGGGAAGCTCTTTAACTACAGAGACGTCACCACTCAAGATATTGATAAAGTGATCAACATCAAAAATTTCTGCAAAGGAACTGTAAAAGCACTTCACATAAGGAGTATCAATCTGTAAAAGGGGCAGTCACATAAAGCTATAAAGTACTTAGAAAGTGGAAGCTGTAATAGCTGACAGTAAATACCTTGAGTCCTGCCAAACTGGATTTACTTCAAGATACGGAATTACAAGTGTCGCATTTAAAATTTTAGCAACAGCTACTGCATCACAGATCTATCATGGGAGCAAAGTAAACATAATCATTCATAAGACTAAAGTGCCCCGAAAGTCATATACATCAAGAATCTGTAAACTAACCAATATCATAACAGAAAATTACATACCCCCATTCTCTGTTGGTTCAATCCTCCATCCAAAAACACCTGTATGTACACCTGAGACTTTCTATGCAATGCTACAAACGCATGCAATTGAAAAATGGTTAGAACACGAAGAATTTAAATTGCTAAGAACCCTTCATAAAGCAGAGACAAGATACAAAAGTATGGTGTAACTCTCACATTGAGTGTCTTGATTATCAGGGCAGGATTCCCATCCCTGATTAGGCAAGGGCGACCAGAGGTCTGCTTCTTGAGCATTAGACTGAAAGGCGCTAAATTAATACAGAATTTGAATATATGGTCCCAAAACTTCCATAGCAATCTCACAGCTAAAAAGAAATGAAGTGGCAACTCTACTCACTGTCTGTTGTTGCAAAGCCCTGTTTAGTAAATGCACGTGCATAGACTTAGGAGCATTCCATTCCTGCAAATTGCACGAATTAACTAATAAAGAACTGAATAATTCTACAAGTTTGAGCAGGTACAATCTTCTAAGAGAAATCGAGGTGCATGTGAATCATGAATACCTGGAAATCCATATATGAGGAATCAAAAATTTACATGGCTAAGCTGTCCATGATTGACACTAAGCACAACTAGTGATAAGAGCATCCAACAATCTCTGTGATCTTAGCGGTACATGAAATGATACCATTAGACCACGAAAATATGATCTTTCGAAAGCACTAATTCTGTAAAATGTGCTGCCGCACTGAGAAGTAACAGAAAGCTATAACCTTTAGCTTACACAAAGAAAGAAAGGAAACTATTTCAGCAATCTGCTTGTACATTACATCCAATCAAAGTACAAGGAAAAAAAAGTTGAATAGACATCTCTGTGACTATAAATCAATGAGAATCTTAAATGTATCACATAAATTAAGGACAGAGTGAATATGCGATAAGTTATTAGCTATTCAACAAATTCTTGTTCACCTAAGTTCTGATCCACCACATTGCATTAGCAAACAGATACATCAAGCAATCAATCAATCAACTATATGAATTTTCAGTTTCATCACTATATCCAGCACATTTCATTCCGATACTAAATGATTTAATCTTTTAAGATACTGTGAAAAAGGCTGAAAAAGGAGAAGTAAAGAGATATTACAGAGAAGAGGGAAGAGTAAGAGCGGCTAAGAGGAGAGAAGAGACTGGGAAACAGATTTGGTAAAAGAAGCATCAAAAGTCCACCCATTTGCAGCGGCCATGCCATTCTCCGACTCGTCGGACTCTGCCGGACGTAATTCATCTTGCCGGTGCGCTCGCCGTCGCCGGTCGTGCTCGCCGATATGTAAATACGCTTCAGCTAACTCATTCTGTGATTATGGGCTGAATCATGTCCTTTAGATTGGGCTTTGAATATTGGGCTTTTCAGTTAAAGCTAAAAGAAGAATTAACTTAAATAGCCAATCACCCAATCGTTTAATAATATAAAAAAATAGCTAGTAAATGTACATTAATTTATATAATTCATAATAAAATATATGTATAACCATATATAATTTATGTATAATCTATGTATAGCGGTTAGAAAAACTAAAAAGCAAATCAAATAGGCTATTTGTGTAAAGATCTCAAGCTAAAATAGTAGAAATTACACTAGGTAGCCGCTTGTAGTAACCTTATTTAAAATATTTTTCCAAAAATTAATTAAAATTTAGTCGATCTTTGACAAAATTCAGACTGAACCTCCGGTTGGACCTTGCCAAAGTCTTAACTTCATATTGGAAGTTCTGAAGTTCAAATTCAGACCCACATAAAAAATAATAAATGTTGACTACGCTCTAAATGGAGGCCTAAAATGGCTATTTTTGCACTTGGCCAACTAAAACATAGTCTTTGAACTCTTTATGACCCGAATGATTAGAATAGTTTTTATATATCTTTTTTTCCTATAATGATTTTCATGGCATTTGGATTTGGTATCTCCCTTGCTTCTTGCCTTTTCAACAAATGACAACGTTTCATTGATGCCTGTAGGTCGAGAGGATAAAACTTATATGCACTCTCGCATGCGGCGGCGGAGGCAGGATCTTCACGAAGGGGGTTCAAAAAAATATTTTGTAGCCCCTTGACCTTATGAAGGTTTTGAACCCCCTTGACCATTAAACTACACTTTTGGGTTGTGTTAAGGGGGTTCAAAACTTAACATATAGAGATAAAAACCAGATTTTTCCTTATATATACAGTGTAATTTTTCGGCGAAGGGGGTTCGGGTGAACCCCTTGCGCCCCCTAAATCCGCCCCTGGTCGCATGACTTATTTTTTTAACTCTAATTGATTACTCCACTTGATTAGGTGTGAACATCAACGAGGGTAAGTATTTAATTTTCTCATTTTGCCATACGTAATTGGGAGAAACACACGTCTATTTTAAGATTTTTTATGTTATTTTCAACCTTAGAGCATATATTAACTCACATTTACTTTTTGATCGTTTCAATTGTAATTACAATTTATTTGATAACCCTTTTAGTCGATAAAATCGTAAAGCTATACGATTCATCAGAAAAGGGCTTGATTGTAATCATATGAATGAAACTCAAGCCCAAGACGTTGATTGCTAGACAAACTATTGCTTGAGATCTTTATTTGTTTCTCATCGTTATTATCTTAAAAGGCTTGAAAATAACCATACTAATTTTGATTTTTGATAAAAAGATAATCTGAGCTATTTATTTTAACATTCATAGTTAGAATTTAAACCACCAATTTGCCTCAATATTTCTGTTTCTATTCCTATTTATTCTTTCCCTTAAGAAAAACGGTGTGCTAAATCTTTGACATGCACAAAAAGAAAGCTCTTAAGATTGGTTTTATATTTTTGCAGTTAATTATATTGAGGTGGGTGAACTAGTATTAAAAGCTCATTTTAGAGCGCTCAGTTTAGCTGCAAATGGAATTTAAAAAAAGATAAATGAGACCATTAATTAGCAGTCTGCCCTTTCTTAACTAGTCCACATATACACATATAATAATACAAAGTACAACAATGGCAATTCCAATATTATATATATACATATATTTCAGAAAAGGCAAATCTATATGCCACTCATTGCATGAAATGTCTGCATATCCGAAAATTATGATAATCTCAACAAAACTCCCCGTATGAGTTTCACTAGTTGAATGGTAGCCTGATAGAAAAACATATTTGGAAATCCAAAAATAACAAGGGAAAGTGTTAAAATACAACATGTTAAAAGAGGCAACTAACTCAACACAACATGTTAAAATACTTAAATAGTATTTTAAAATAAATAAATAAATAAGAGAGAAGCTTACCCTAACTTCAAATATGTATCTGAGCAATCATCCTCAATAGGAGGGCCATTGTTACAACTGCATGCAGACATTGGTGGAGAACAAGTAATCAAAATGCAGCTTACATTTCTTTTAATTTATATACACAAACAATGTAAAAGAACTCTTACACTACGCTATCTAATGACCCAAAAGTTTACTATATGTAACTACCCTAATAAGTGGAACAAATAATTCGATAAATAGGGCAGATAACTTTAATCGATAACATACTTTAGTTTATATCGTCAGTACAATGAACAACCCAGTGTATGAAGCATCCCGCAGACACAAGGTCCGAGAAAGAGCCACACTCTAAGAGGATTGTGTAGGTAGCCTATGGCTCATTTCACGGCTTGAGGAACCCGTAATCTATATGCCATACAGAGAAAACTTTACCTTTGTTCCAAGGTCCCATTCTTATGCCGCCGTTAGGATATATAAGTTAAATCTTTGCTATAAGTTAGGGCTGCCAACATCATATCACACCACCTTTGGGTGCTACCTTTCCCTAACCCCTGCATGAACACACGATACTACGTACACCGGGCTGCCCTAGTGTAAGGAGTATATATAAGCAAATTAAGCTTACCCTAACTTCAAGGATGCATTTGAGCAATCATCCTCAGGAGGAGGACCACTATTAGAGACATTGGTGGTAATAGACTGATCAGAAGACTGGCCTTCTTCCATTACCATGCAATCCAACTTTCCTTCATTCATCATTGCCATCTAATTAAGAAGCACATTCAAAAATTTAATTTGTAGCATTAAAATTAAAGATGATCATTCAATTCGATTTAACCCTTTCAAATAATTAAATAAGTTGTACACAAAAAAGAAAGGTTATTCCCGGGTGATAATTTTACTTTCTGCTTCAGTTGCTTGTTTTCTTCCATTAGCTCAGCACCCTGCATATATGATTTGCATGATTCAGGAGTCACAAAGGCGAAAAATATATCAATAAAACAGAATGGGATTAATTAACTTATATACATTACAAAATAACTTTTTTTTCACAATACTATCATTGTATTTTAACTTGTTTGTTAGCAGGTTATCTGTCTTATTTTTTCAGATATAAATCCTACTTAGTATAGACATGTTACATGCAGTTATCGTTTTGATGATATGATAATGTAAAAATTAATTTTTTACACTCTTGTTATATTGACATTTTAGCCCCTAAGACAATATAATTAAGCAAATAAAGTCTTCTACTAACCTTTCTTTGAAGTTTGGTAATTTCATCCGTAATTTTTGTACCCTGAGATGGAAAAAGAGTTTGTGTATATTAATTAGAAGTTATTTAATTAGCATAACAACATATATTTACTACTCTTTAACATAGTAAAGTGCAATATCGAGAAAAAGAACCTTGATCTCAAGCACACGTGTGAGTCCAGCTTCAAGTCTTTTCTCAATTTGTTGCAATTTTTCTAAGCTCAATCCTTCAAGTTCCTCACCTTTCATCTGCCTGATATATACAATATTGTATATCAATATCCAGATATAGCAAGGAATGTTTTAATGAGAATGAAATAGAAATGAGATATTATTTGAGGAAAAAAAAACTAGAGCGATATATATATATATATATATATATATATATATATATATATATATAACACAGTGAAAGTGTGATATCTCTAATTCCTAGAATAAAAAGCATTCCAATTATGGGTGTGTTTGGTACGAAGGAAAATGTTTTCCTAGAAAATGAGTGGTTTTATCACTTACTTTTTCTTATTTGGTTGGTGAGTGAAAAACTTTTTCCAGATTTTTTTTTAGTGTTTGCTAAGAGAGTAGAAAATATTTTTTTATGCTACTCTCCTCACCCACCCTCCTTCCCCCAAGTCCCTATGTATCCTTGCTCCCCCTCCCCCTCCAAATAGCCAATATTTTCTTCAAGAAATTAATTATTCTTCTAAAAATATCACACAAACCCAAAGGAACTAATGTGCTGCTTTACTTTTTTTCGTGAAAATAACGTTGAAATTTGTGCTCCATAACTAAAAGAAAATACTCTTTTTTGGTTGAAAAAGAAAGTATTCGTTCCCTAATATGAAAATAAAGTACTCATTTTATTGAAATAAAAGAAAATACTTTTTTCACATAATGAAAAAAAAAAATACTCATTTTATTGAAATGAAAAAAACTTTTTATATCATAAAAAAATACTCATTTGTTAAAACGAAAAAATATATATTTATAACATGAAAAGTACTATTAATAATATTTTTAT